>NW_027492424.1:0-22849 GCF_021521415.1 Bidens hawaiensis | reverse complement strand
CGATTGTTTACACGGATCATGCCGCTATTCGATATCTCTTCAGCAAGCAGGATGGTAACACATAGTCTCGGAGTAATAAAATATTTTGAGAGTGAAGCATAGCTTCTGAGTTTTGTGGATGTGTGCATGACAATAAAATAAACAATTAGCTAAGTAGTTAAATAAGTATTTAATCTAGCAAGTAATTACGTAAGTTGTAAACAATCAAATAGAACACATAAGGTAAACAAATAAACACGTATGGGGTTCCTAAGCATGTTACTAAGGCACCACTAACGACCTATCTTAAAACTTCTGCTCTGATACCAATCTGTCACACCCCGACCAAAGGCGGAAATGCCGGGGCGAACCGATTGCTCACAGCTTTTCAAAGGTTACTATATGCAATATTAAAAGTGTCAATATCTATTAAATTTTATTAAATAGTCAAGTTATTCAAACTCATAAGTAAACAAGTAAAATAAACATTCAAATCTAATTCCAGTATCTTCTTCTCTAACGTGCATCCTAAGTTGCTTCAAACAATCTTGATAATGATGTCACACGATAACCTGCATATGCGTTGAAAATAGAATAGTTTTTTCAACACAAGGTTGAGTGAGTAAAACACTAGATGTTCATGATTTTATATAATAATAAATAAGATAAAAAAAATATGTCAAGTGAGATACGCAATTTAACCATAGCATATAAACAAATCAATCAAACCATAAGAAAGCACAAAACCGCTGCCATGCGAATGGGCATTGGCTACCAAAAATGAGGTGTCGGTGAAAACATTGTCAATGCGTCAGACTCCTGCCACTACGACGGTCGTATGATCATACTAGACTAAGAATATGTTGGACCTCTCCGAATGCGAAAGCATATAAAGCAAGTAAGCACATAACAAGTAGGGTATAAATTGTTAAACACAAGTGACAACAGTTGCAAATTGAGTAATATATAGTAATAAAAATAAATAGAACGCATATGTCCCCAAAACGATTAAAAATGAGTTAAAAGGGGGGAGTGAGATACTCACCAGATCGGAATGAACGAAAATATAAGTGATGATGTGAGAGAGATGAACCCTTCGGGATATACCGTCGAGGATTCTAGTTAGATAATAATAATAATAATAATAATAATAATAAATAATAGTAATAATAATAATATGAATTAATTATAAAAGATATACACGATTTGATGAGTTAAGATATCGGTGTGATTTGAGTTATGTTTGGGATTAAAATGTTTATTAATCGGTCGATTAATCTCTACGGTCATTGTTATTAATTGTCTTATTAATTATAAATTCCCCAATACTTACACATGATATAAAATATAAATAAATACTTAAATAATTTAATTAATATAAGATATGCTTTTAATTATTTGAATAAATAATATACTAATATATGAATAAATAGATATTAATAATGTTTATTATTTAAGTATAATATGTAGTGTGATGCATATAAGTATTTTGTATAAATCTTTTAAGAAAAACATCTATTTAAATACAACTGTTACAATTTAAATTATGATACATGTATATAAGTAGTGTGTATTTTATATAATAAATTAATATAACCAAATTTTATAAAAATGTTCTATGACTAGAAAACACCAATAGTGATGTTGGGTTTTAAATAGGTTAGAGTTTATTAGTAATAAAAAGACAATACTTACATATACATGTATATATATATATATGTATACGAAAACTTAATGGAAGAGATTGATAAAACGCGACTTAGTAACGTTGATTTAACAAAATAATGTTTGTTTGTATTTACTAATAATTATAATAATAAATAATTTAACAATTAAAAATAAATAATATATAAATAATAAAATAAATTAACCAAATCCGGCCACTGCCGGATTCGAACCCGGGCAGGTGTCGGCATAGCCCAACAAACACGTAAGCACAACCACTTGTCTGCGAGTTCATATGTTAACCAAACAAAAACATATATATAAATATGGTATACGGTATCTGTCTTTTCCCCCAAATTAAGAACAAACCATAGAACCCTAATCTGATTACCCGTTAATTGTTGCTTGAATTAAGGTTAGGGTTATTGACAAACAGATGAAAACGAACTGAAAACCACAAATCAATACCTTAAACGACGAATAGAAACGTGTTAATTAGTATAGACGGCGACGGCCTAGGCAGGTTCAAGAACAGATATCAACAGCTTGTTATAATCAAATCCGTTATGGGGCTTTGCTTCGCGATGGGATGAGGACAGTGAGGCTACGTTTAATTGAATTTTAAAGATCGATATCATGTATAATATTGAACGAATTAGATCGGCCTAAATAATATAATCAATATATATTAACTGATTCGTGTTTCCAAATTGATAGTGTCGGCAGCCCATTTTAGGCAAGATTAACAACCTTTTGATTTGATTTCCATGTATACAACGTGAATTGTGGTCAAAGAATTATTTACGGGTCTCGGGTTTGGAAAATGGATTCGGGTTACGGGTTGGTTAAATGGTTGGATCCAGATAAATGAATTATAATATATTTATATATGATATTTGCATTTTAGTCCCTGAAGATTGACAGTGGAAACATAAAGTGGTAATTGTTTTAGTTTGGGTACATTTTGCCAAGATTTGAAAGTTATACATATATATTTTAAAAAAAATAATATTATAAAAAATTAGATTACTCGATAGACATGATAATTTATTTCTAGAACAAATAAACGGGTCGGGTAATATAGATTTGGAAAACCCGAGTTGTTACATCCAACATCAGACCAATCCTATGGTCATGCAAGTCCATAAACGAAACGTCTTCAAGGCCTAGTTAAATTGTTTTTCCTTCCCCCCGGGTTCGTTGCTCTTCCACCGCTACATGTTACGCCTCCATCAATGCAAGAGTTTTTTCCCTTGTTTCTTTTTAATTTCTGTCATCTCCATCAATTTAATTAGTTTCTTTGATTGACGTTTACCTATCAAGATAGTCAATGAAATTAAGTTGCTTTTCTTGATGTCTCGCTTTGTCTCTTTTTCTTTTGGAGTCGGTCTTGTTAAGGCTTCTTCGTTGAGCTCCGACATATGAACAGTGAAGGCATCGTCAAGTGTATTTATGTTGTAGTCATCGGCTTCTGATGACTTCTTCGTCTTATCAGAATGACTATAGGACACTTCACCCATCAAAGGAAACACCTTTCAGTTGTCATGCTTTTTTACTACTTCAATTCCCACACATCCACTTGGCAAAAACTACCCATGTGTTTTTTTTGTAATCCACTAATGCTGGTTTCATCATGTCAAGATCGTTGACTCTGTTATTTCGTAAACGCTCATATAAAGTTATAAAAATATAAATTAAAATGATAAAAAAGTGTAAAATAACAATTTGAACAAGTATTAACCATAAATATAAATTAGAAATTGTATGCTTTTTGAAATAACCGGTTGCATCATGTCATCTTTCTTTGCATAACGGCCCATTTTATGGGCAAGTGAGTGTTGTTTACACAATTGTTGAAATGGATACATTTGTGGGAATGTGGGTGTTGTGTAAACAATAGTTGTTGTTGTTGACTTTAATTTGGAGTCTGTTGTTACAACAATTATAAGACCAATGATAGTGAATAGACTGATTAGGGTAACAGGCTTCAAGGGTTCCGGTTAACCTAACGCAGGTCGTCGGGTCCCGCTACGTTTGCAAAACGTAGAGAGAGGTTCACAAGTTTAGTTGTTATTTGTTATGGTTCACTAAGGATCCCAAACCGAGATGCAAGAGCCGTTTCTTGGATGTAGATTCTTAGTGAAGTTATGTTATTTTTGAAGTAAGAAAGAAACATGCAAAGTGCAAGTTCTCAAGGAAGAAGAGAAAATCAGAAAGTGTAAGTTAACTCCCAGATCTAGTGTGTTTGTTATGATTGAGTTACATTTCTTATATAGAGAAGAAATGTAAGGCTTTTGTCCCGTGGTTAGACTAGTAAATCCCTGTTGCAGTAGGGGGCTGACCTTTTTAGGCGCGGAAGGTTATTGACCTGTGGTTAATGGTATGATTTCTGAGCATGATTCCTTTTTACGGCTGAGAGACTTGTACAAGTAATCAGTGATGTGATGTGTTACTGTTACATGCTTTTTACTATTCATGTACTTGTTATCCTGAATTGGCGGTTATGAAACCTCTTAACCATTTAACCTTTTTAGCGTTAATGTGTGAAAGTCATTTTATTGGGCTTTGGGCTACCCCCGTCGTCAGCCCCCCAAGTCAGAGGTTTTTGGGAAGTAAGCTCAAAGACATCTGACTTTTGCACATTTATTTATTGCTTAAAGGCTTCAAGGCTTAAAGGCTTGAATGGTTCACTTTTTTGAATTTTTGATAAGACATGTGATGTGACTGATTTGGCGGTTTCTGCAGGTAGCAGTTCCCAATTACTGCCATTTATTATCATTACCTACTATTACCTTTACTTTTAGTTTTCTTTAAACACCAACATTAATCTCCAAACATATTATCAAGTTTCCTTCGATCCTTTGCCCAGGTTAGTTCAAATCTTCGACTTTTCTTTCAAAATTATGGATTCTCGTAAAGATTTATCGGTGAGATATTCTTGTTTGACCCAAGAGGAAATCGAATCGTTTTGCCTGGAGTGGGATATAGGTTCGAAGGTTCTGGTTACGTGAGTGTTCCAAATGTTAAAGGTTTTACCAAGGCCACTGCTCCCAAGGTTTCTACCCGTCGTTCCAATCGGCGTTTGCTAAATCCCTCTGGTCCACCGTCCTCACATGAGCCTGTAGATGTTAGTGATGACGTTGAGACCGTTGTGGATCAGGGTCCGAGTGTTGAGGCAGAGAGAGAGAGAAAGGGTTGGTTGTGGCTAAGAAGAAGAAGCCGGTTGCTAAGAAGGTTGTGGTACCCTCTGTTCAGGGGTCGTCTAGAATGGGTGTTGGGGATTTGGGTGGAGACGAAGTTTATGTTCGTGACTGGAGTGTTAAAGTTGGTGATAGTTTTAAAGACCCGGATGTTTGTGCTGAAGTTTTGGCTAACTTTGCTCCCCTAGAGTTTGTAGTTCTATATCTGAGATGGAGGGTGATACCATGCTCTCGAGAATGATACTTAGCCCTTGCAACCTTTCTGCCCTTTTGGCTTAGGGCGTTACTCGCTTTCGAAAAGGGATGCAAGAGTATGAAAATGTTTCCAAGAAAAAGGATAGGATGAAGGCCTCCATGGCAGAGATGAAGAAGGATGTTGATGGGTTTTCGAAGAAGGAGGAAAATTGGGTGAAGAAAATTGATGAACTTTCCCGTAATCATGAGGTTGAGATTGAGGAGTTGAAAAAGAAGATGGAAGTTGATAGAGTTCAGTAAGTTATATCAACTTACTCTAAGTTGATAGAGTAAGTTAACTCCCAGATCTGGTGTGTTTGTTATGACTGAGTTACATTTCTTATATAGAGAAAAAATGTAAGGCTTTTGTCCCGTGGTTAGACTAGTGAATCCCTGTTGCAGTAGAGGGCTGACCTTTTTAGGCACAGAAGGTTATTGACCTGCGGTTAATAGTATGATTTTCGAACATGTGTCCTTTTTACGGCTGAGAGTACAAGTAATCAGTGATGTGATGTGTTACTGTTACATGCTTTTTACTGTTCATGTACTTGTTCTCCTGAATTGGCGGTTAACGAACCTCTTAACCATTTAACATTTTTAGCGTTAATGTGTGGAAAATCATTTTATTGGGCTTTGGGCTACCCTCGTCGTCAGAGTCGATCTCAAATCATTTTCTCTCGAGCCAGAACCACCTCTTCTTACGTCGGCTCCTCGAGATCTCATGTCTCCACCAACGTTTACTTTTTTGTGAATCTTCGACTTTGGTGAATTACTTTTATGAAAAAAGCTACATATTTAAAGCTATGTAGTTAATGCGGAAAAATATCGGATATCGTTCAAGGACCAATATCTGAGATATTGGTTATCGCAGTGAGATATCGGTGAGATATCGTCAATTTTAATATCATGTAAAATTCATATATATGACAATTTAACACTAATAATTCAGTATAGTCTCCAACCATGAACAAATTAACCTTTTGCAAATTGTAAAACACTAACAATAGTAGCAAAGTAAGAATTGATTAAGACTTAAAACGCTAACAACACTAAAAGTTGATAATTAATACTTAAAACACTAATATCGAGAGTATGGGTGATAAATCGGTCAAATATTAGTCCAATATCATTAATATGATCGATACCGATATCCTAAACCGATATTCTAATTTATCTATCGCCAAGGACCGATAACCCGATATATCACTGATATATCGGTAAGCGATATCGACTGCATAGATTTAAAGATATAAAAACTTTTATTTTATTGAATACAACGGCTATAGAGCCATTGTCTAACGGGTCAAACAACAGTTCAACCCAACAAAAACTATCAGAGGGCCACACCCACCCGGCATATCTGAGTGAGTGGCGGCGGTTTAGCCGAGCGGTAAAGCTTTTCCGGGTGGGGGTATAGCAGCAGCATACACCCCGACCCGCATATTGGCTTCTTGCACCTAACTAATCGTGTAATTTGAGATATTATTTCTTTTTATGTATTGATATACCCTATTACTTTATAAATGTCATATCTAAAGCAAAAGGACGCGGCGCCACTCAAAAAGATTGAAATTATTAACGTTGTACTAATATTATCATAAACATAAATACATAATCTCCACCTAACTTTAGTACCGCGGATTACACATTTTGATTATTTTACGTGACAGCTTGATCCAGGAGATCAGTGTCGTCTTCAACCCATTACCAAGTGAAGAAGATAGAGCGCATTAATTACCAATCACCAAGTAGTCTTGACAGATGGCGTTTGGTTCAATCTCTTAATATGGTGGAAGACGTAACTAATTCATTAAAGGGGTGGCTTTTCAACCAATCGCTTCCATCACTTAATATGGTGGAAGACGTAAAGCCTTTTACTTTAGTACCAACTTTGTGTGAGGTTTAGCTAGTTTGATTTACAAGATTGATTTGATTAACGAGTTTGTTTGATAACCAACACCAAACTCGGTAAGTTTAATGTAGATCCCAAAACGATCACATGAACGGTTTTGCTCTTGACACCGTTTCCGAGACGGATGCGGTAAATCAAACAATCGAACAAAAATATAAAGATAATAAGTATAATGAACGACTCCCTAATTGGTTAAAAGATTTATATAATAAACGAACTGATCCCACCCAAGGTGAGCTCCCCTTGGGTGGTTGATTACACCATGAAAACACACATACAAAGACACTACCGCCATGTTCTTGAGTTTTTTTTAAAGGAGTGAAAGAAAAGGAAAACTAAGGATAGTTAAAAAATGGTTGTTCTTGAGTTTTTTTTTAGGATGGAAAGTAAAGGAGTATGAGGAGTTAGGAGGGACTAAACTGATGTTTTTTTCCAATAAATTAATCCTCCCAAAAATGGGCTGATTACTAAGGATAACATAGTTATCCTTTCATTTCCTCTAATTTCCTTCTAACTCAATAACACACCTAATTAAAAAAAATTTCCTTCCCTTCCCTTCTCTTTCTTATCCTTCCCTCTCCTTTCCTTTTCTTTCCTTGGTTAAAAAACTCAAGAACAAGGCGTACATGTCCTATTTATAACTAACACAAATAATCTAGATCTCTTCCCGTTGAAGCTAAACTCGTGCACCGAAGCTCTCGTTTTGTATCCGGATTTCGTGCCACTTCAATTATTAACTTGACCATAATATATTTAACGGGTTTCGTAATTTGATATCGAAATTCACTAAAATTGACCATACATTTAACCGTTAACCCATAACCTATTGGTCTAATGGTATAGTGTCTCTCTTACATATGTGAGTTGATTGGTTCAAATCCTTGCAAATGCAAGGTTTAAGAGAATTTAAGTGGAAAAATCATATTCACTACATATTGATAATCGGTTTAAGACCCTTCCACAAAACGTGTATAGTCTTTCATAATATAAATTGATATTGCGTTCTTTTAAAAAAACAAAGGCTGTATGATATCTTTGCATAGTGCTATAATATGACTGAATTTGTTGCAAAAGAACTCCATCAGAAGAACGAAACATGGTTCCATGTCGATATGTACACACCACTTTTGATTTACAAAACATAGGTGCGTCAATAGGGGTAGTAAGAGTTAACCAAATATTAATAAAAAAACAAAGAAAGAAAGAAAACCCTCTATTTATAGTGTAATTTAACATGTAAATTAACATGTACATAATCAGAATAGGTTATGACAGTTTTGTATGTTGATAGATTGTATATAATCGGAACTCCTATGAGTTTTCAAAGCAAATAGAGTGCTTAGAAAGTTAATCGATACATTTTATAGATGTAGTTTGTGTGTAACAATGTGTTGGGTTTCAACGGTGGTTCGGAACGAAAACGGTCAAACTATTTTAACCCGTTTTAACATATTATGTTCGTTTAAGTAATTATTAATCATATTAATATATCAAAACGAACCGAAAAACGCAGAGGACATTAATAAGTAAAACGAACCAAAAACCGAAACCCGAACCCAGATCCGGTTAAAACAATACGAGCACGAATAAATAAAACACAACCATAGATCTAGTTTAGTTATATATACCTCGGTTATCGAAACAGGAAGAGACACCGAGAGCTTAACGAAAAACGCTAGATGGTGACACAATCAAAACCGACTACAGATTCGGTGATGGCGGCAGTTTATGGCGGCAACGGCGGTGGTCAACAGTGACAAACAGCAGCAGCAGAAGCCGACAAGCGGCTGTGGTGGCCGGAGGAAAGCTGCGCCGGTGATGGACGGCAGCGGGTGGCAGCGGCTCCGGTGAGAGGCGGCGGCTGGTGATAACAATAGCAACAATCGGCAAAGACAACTAACAACAGCAGCTATAGCAACGAAACTGGAGCTCTGGTGATCGGAATCAATGGCGGTGGCCGGAAAAATGACTCGCCGGAGGCGGCGGCGGCTGCTATGTAAAGATGATGGTGATTTGGGTATAGGGTATTAGCTTCCCTTTTAATATAATATCTCATATTATATATAATAAAGTGATTTAGGGTATTATCCAAATAAAACCCAATGGGCTTTGAGCCCAATCACCATCCTAAAGCCTTGTCCACAATCCTATTCTTTTAATTTGATGTGTCGGCCCAGTTAACGATTAAGTGGGTTTAATATTCGTTATCCTCGGTGTAACTCATACCGGGTCATATTCGGGTCGGTCCGCGTTGACTTGACCCGAACCGACCATTAAATCCAACAGTCTCCCACTTGGACGGATTTGGGTCAAGTATCACAACGCTTAACAGTTAGAGGCGTTCTAGCTACACATAGTTGTCCCCAACCAAATATGACATTTTTAAATCCATAACCAAAATATCTTGGAATACCTTATTGCAAGATAATGAATTTATAGTAATCGTTTTCATCTATCCTTTCTGTATAAGACATCAATTGAACGATGAGACATGGATCAAATCAATCTCATATAGTGTTCAATTATTGTAGTTCTCGATATAGAGTTAAAGTGGTCCAATCAAACACACAGTAAGTTTGGGTGAGGCCTCACACTTTACCAGTTTGAATCAACGAGGGCGCCAAGACGTCTAACTGTTACATTTCATGTAAGAGTACAGAATCCCATCTTGACTACATACAACTCCCACAGAACTTTAGAATATTCCCAATCAATGCATTTATGACTGGCAGTTACGCAACAGCGGTTAACATAATTAAAGAATATTCCTTGGTAAACGAAAGTTCCAATATGTATCTCAAGTCTAAGGATACTAAATGAGCATACTATTATCAAAACATCTAATGATCAAGATCCATGAAGATGATTTGATGCGAGTTACATCCAACGTCATTCATAATGAGGTCTGTGAGTTTGGAAGTCAACTCCTTGAGTCCAAAGTCAGAATAGTCTTAATTCAGAATCGTTCCCGCTAGTCTGACCGACTACGGATAATTTAGAATATAATATTCATGGATTAAACGTATTAAAAGGAACACAGTTGTATCATTCAACGTTTGCATTTAACCATTAAATAAAAGGTGAACTGAAAAGTACAACTGTTTGAATGTTCATACATCCAAATACTAAATCAAAATAAATCACTAGCAAGTCTAAGCCCGATAGCATCTCTATGCTGATCATGCTTGTCCTGAGTCATCGGCTTAGCGATCGAGTCAGCTAGTTTTTGATCTGTGTCTACTTTTCTCATTGTGATGTCACCTCGCTCCAATATTTCTCGTACATAGTGGAACTAAAAATGTGCTTGGTCATGTGATGATAATTGGGCTCTTTGGCTTGAGAAATAGCACCTATGTTATCACATATTACGTCGATCCTTTTCCTAAACTTGGAACCAGATCGTGGTTGGCTATGAATTTCTTCATCCAAGCAGATTATGAGCGAGAAACATCTTGGTCATTCTGGAAGTTAGCGTCAGTGTAATACCTTACAGTGAGCTCCTCTTCCACTCCTCCAAACACACATACGAGACGTCAGGTCTAATGTATAATATAGCGTATATGACAAAGCCAATCGCTGGAGCATATGGAATTTCTTGCATGTGCTTTGTCTCAGTGTCCGTTGCCAGAGATTGCGATTTGCTAAAAACGGTTCCTTTAGCAATGGAACATCTCCTATCTTGGAGTTGTCCATTGAGAAGCGTGTCATGACTTTGCTTATGTATGTACATTGACTTAGCCCTAGAATCCGCTTAGATCTATCTCTATAGATCTTTATTCCCAGAATATGTGCGGCTTCTCCAAGATCTTTCATTGCAAAACAAGATTCCAACCAGTGCTTAATTTCCTTAAGCATAGGAATGTTGTTTCCAATTATCAGTATATCATCCATATTCAAGATGAGGAATGATATAGCGCTCCCACTAGCCTTTCTTTAAACACAAGGCTCATCTTCATTTTTTATAAAACCAAACTCTTTGATTTTCTCATCAAAGTGAAGATTCCAGCTTCGAGATGCTTGCTTAAAATCCACTTGCTCCCTATTTCCCGACCTTCGGGGGGTAGCTCAATCAAGTTCCAGACTTGATTGCCATGAATAGATTGCATCTCGGCGTTCATGGTTTCACGTCGTTTCTCAGATTCCGGATCTAAGATTGCAGATTTGTAGTTAGTAGTTTCGTCGCTAGACTTGGCTACTAATAAGACTAATAAGAATTCTGGACCATCTAGATACCATAGGTATCTAGGATTTGGTGCAGGAGTCCTACTACTTCTGCGAATGCTCGTGTTCATGTCTGACGTATCAGCAACAACAACTTGTTAATCAGACGCTACAACTTCCTTCGCGGTTGTTTGTGGTTCTTGAATTTCTTCAAGATCGACAATGTGATCTCCAGTTCCTCGATCGAGAAATTCTTTCTCGAGGAAGTGGTCTTTCCTCTTGATAGAAATCATATTTGTATCAGGATGAAAGAAGTAATAACTGCTTTGGTTGTAGTATTTGATGAATGCGGGAGGCGGTCATAAGGGTGAAACTCCAAAGGGAGTGAGGCAAGTTAGTTATACACATCATCCATCGAACCATTATGTTGGGGTGTGCCAGGTGGAGTGAGCAGTGAAACAATTTCACCCTCCTTTAGATGAGTAATGAACTCTGAGTTGAGATACTCTCCACCTCGATCTGATCGAAGTATCTTAATGGTTATACCAAGTTGGTTTTTCCACTTCGGTTTGAAACTCTTTGAACTTTTTCAAAAGTTTCATGCTTGTGTTTCATAAGATACACATAAGCATATCGACTGTAATCGTCAATATAATAAACAAAGTATCTTTCATGGTTTCTAGACATGGTTCTGAAAGGTCCACATACATCAGTATGTATGAGTCCTAACAGATCTCTTGCTCGTTCACTTTTATGAGTGAATGAGTCTTTGGCGAGTTTGCCAGCTAAGGAAAACTCCCAATTTTCAAAGGAGCCCGGTCTTGTGGATTCAAGAATCTTTTCGGATTGGAGTCTTTTAACTCTTGCCTTGCTTTATGTGGCCAAGTCAGCAATGCCATAGAAATGTATCATTGATGCCAGATTTGATACATTTTTGAAAGATTATATACGTTATTATTAGTTTGAACATCAATCCTATGAATACCATTTCGAGGTTTAGCCTCAAAGTAAAAGATATAATGCAAGTAAGCAGAAATAGCCATGCCATTAAAAACGTACTTAAAATCTTGTTCAAACAACAACGAAACTGAAACGATGTTTCTGGTCAAATCAGTAGCATACAAACAATTATTCAAATGAAAAACTAGGCCAGATGGACAAGTAAAATTAAAACTTCAGTTGCCAGAACTGGTACTTTCTTCTCATCTCCAACAATGAGTTCCATGCTGCCTTTATTCAGTTTCCTCAACTTCTCAGGCTCCTGCAAGACATTAATGATGTGAAAACCACATCCGGTATCAAATACCCATGTGTTGCTAGAGACAGTGAAAAGTTCAATAATGTATATGGAAATACCTCGAGAAGAGCCTTCACCATTGGCTCTCTTCATCTTGATCTCAGCAAGGTATTCGGGACAGTTGCGCATCTAGTGTCCCATTTGGTTGCATCGGTAGCACTGGCGCTCCTCATGGGGCGGCGGTGGTATCTTTGGAACCCCTTTGTTAGCATTGGTAGCACGAGGGGCAGCAATGGTAACATTCTTCTTGCCTTTACCCTTATAACCCTTGTTCTTGTGATTAGGCTTCTTGACACCAGCAGATCGGATCATCAGGACTTGATTGGTCCTAGAAGGAATGTTCATCTCAGGCGTCTTGAGCATGTTGTGAAGCTCCGACACTATCTTCACCCAGCCGTTCATGTTGAAATTCATTACGAACTGGTCGTAAGAGCTGGGGAGAGAGTTGAGAATGAAATCCGCTGCCATCTCATCAGGCAGGGGATAATCGAGCTTCTTGAGCTGATCGATGTGCCCCTTCATCTTTAGGACATGCGCACTGACGGGAGACCCTTCTGCCATCTTGCAGCTAATGAGCTGTTTCATGATGTCGAATCGTTCTTGACGGGCTTGTTTCTGGAACATGCCCTTGAGTTGCTCAAGCATCTCATAGGTACCAAAGTCTTCTAAGCTTTTAGCAAGCTCAGAAGTCATGGTAGCTAGCATAATGCAGGAGACATCAGCCGAGTCATCCTGATGCTTCTCAAGAACTTTTCGAGCAGCGGTTGTGTTGTTTTCAAGCTCGGTTGGATCAGGTCCATCGAGAACATATAGGCATTTTGCCATGGTGAGAACAAGTCTCAAGTTGCGGTGACATTCGATGAAGTTGGTACCGTTCAGTTTATCCTTCTCAAGGATAGACTTTAGGGCGTAGGGTGAGTTTTCGTTTGACGATATCTGATTAATAAAGCAAAAGTAAATTTAATTAGTATTTTCGACGTTGTAGGCCTATTATTAATGACCCAATAACATTAATAAAATAGGATCATGAGAATCTGGCTTCCAGTTATTAAAGGCAGCTGTAGCACACAACATTAATAAGTGGTTAGGTAGACTGACAACGATTGCCAATTGTGTATAGAGCACAACTCTCGGTTATGAGGCCTATAGAGACAACGATTGTCTGTACAGATACGTTTAGCCTTATCTTTGCCTACTTTAAGTCTCCAGACAGCTGTAGCACGTAACAGGAGAGTAAAGTAACAGTTGTCCTAGTACAATGACGTGTGAAAGGGCTGGATGTGTCAACGAAACGCTTTTACCTTAATGGTATAGGCTAGAAAACAAGTGCGGTGTTGTAGCTCCAAACACTTGAAATTTCGCAGTATGCCTCAAGTGTGACTTGTAGTAGGATTGGCATAAACTATTGGTTTTAAATTGGGATTAATTTTATAATTACCAAATAGAGTAAAAGTCCAATTTTACTGTATTTATTATCGGGACAAAATTTGATGAACCCTTTCATCTCTCAGGACAATTAGTTTTAAATAACCTACTAAAAACTAAGTTTGTCGCGATACGGCTAACCAATTTTAAGTTAATAGAAAATTATTAAGTTACTAGTTTTTGAAATCAAAACGTTTTTAATTTGCAAAACTTAATTGGTTAATAATAAAAATGTTTATTTTCCAAATTTATTTGGTATTAAGTTGGTGATATTATAATCCTATTATAAACAAGCCAAGAAACTAAAATAGCAAGTAATAATATGTAAATCCTTATGGCCAAAAGGTGATCGGTCTCGCTAGAGCCAATTAGGGAGACCGATCGGGTCAAGGGGTTCACAACACAAAACAACCACAAGGAGGACTTCAAGGTGCATCCCGTCATCTTGTCCGAACTCCCACTAACTTCAAGAAATCCTTGGTCCTCGGTTATCATCGCGTCTTCTTTATTACAAATTTATAAACTAACAAGAATTGCCCTATTACAAATTTGAACCATCCAATATGGCCAAAAAGAAAACAGAAAAATAAAATAATAACCGATTACAATTTTGAACCATCTATATGGCAAAAAACAAACTCAACAATCAAACAAAACCAAACAAACATAGGTCGGGGCCGGATTTACATATTCAAAATAAATAAATTTCGGGTCGTTTTGACTTGGTCAAATAAAATAAACAAAAAATTTGACCAAATCTAAAATTACCCGAAAACTAATCTACATCTACAAACTTTAAACGATTTAAAGTTTGAGATGTAGATCTGGTTTATACGAACCGGGATCGACTCGTACGTTGTAATCGCGGCTCTGATACCACTGTTGGGTTTCAACGGTGGTTCGGAACGAAAACGGTCAAACCATTTTAACCCGTTTTAACATATTATGTTCGTTTAAGTAATTATTAATCATATTAATATATCAAAACGAACCGAAAAACGCAGCGGACATTAATGAGTAAAACGAACCAAAAACCGAAACCCGAAACCCGAACCTGGATCCGGTTACAACAATACGAGTACGAATAAATAAAACACAACCATATATCGAGTTTAGTTATATATACCTCGGTTATCGAAACCGGGAAGGGACACCGAGAGCTTAACGAAAAACGCCGGATGGTGACACAATCTAAACCGACTACAGATCCGGCGATGGCGGCAGTTTATGGCGGCAGCGGCGGTGGTCAGCAGTGACAAACAGCAGCAGCAGAAGCCGACGAGCGGCTGTGGTGGCCGAAGGAAAGCTGCGCCGGTGATGGACGGCAACGGGTGGCAGCGGCTCCGGTGAGAGCCGGCGGCTGGTGATAACAATAGCAACAATCGGCAAAGACAACTAACAACAGCAGCTGCAGCAACGAAACTGGAGCTCTGGTGATCGAAATCAATGGCGGTGGCCGGAAAAACGACTCGCCGGAAAAATGATCCGCCGGAATACGGCGCCGGAGGCGGAGGCGGCTGCTATGTAAAGATGATGGTGATTTGGGTTTAGGGTATTAGTTTCCCTTTTAATATAATATCTCATATTATATATAATAAGGTGATTTAAGGTATTATCCAAATAAAACCCAATGGGCTTTGAGCCAAATCACCATCCTAAAGCCTTGTCCACAATCCTATTCTTTTAATTTGATGTGTCGGGCCAGTTAACGATTAAGTGGGTTTAATATTCGTTACCCTCGGTGTAACTCATACCGGGTCATATTCGGGTCGGTCCGCATTGACTTGACCCAAACCGACCATTAAAACCAACCCAATGAACATAGGCCAAATAAACAATCCATGGTGTGAAAGTGTACACAAGAATGATACAATATGGATCACTGAAATAAAGCAAGTATCAGCGAAATATGTGTTTATGTATAGAAATGGCACGTGAACGATATAAATTGCGTGGAAAAACTCCATAAAGTATGTGCATAAAAGATTGGTAATCATATAAAGAAGTTAATTAAGTTAATCATATAAAGAAGTCAATTAAGGATTATAAGGGGGAATTTGAGATTGTTTATTTTCATCAACTTATAATTTAATAACTTTTAAAAAAATAAAGTGTTTGAGATTGTTTCTGATGTGAAAGAGAAAAGTTAATAAGTTACACTTTTTTAACTTATTAAATAATTATAAGAAGTTTTCATAAGGAATCTTATACACCCCTAAAAGCTAAAATGAGGAGAAGTACTATAGAAGTTACACTCTTTTTGTTTCTTCGGCTTTGTCATTAAGTTTTATTAAGTCAAATAATTACTAATAGAGGGAAAGGAAAAACGCATTGCATTCTTTTGAAGACCCGTGAACATCTTTATTAGTCTTCCATGACCTATGACATGTTGGTCTACGTACCACAATTCTCTTGATGAGAAAGAAATAACATTTTCTTTATTTTATCAAGTTTATTATGTATGTTTATTCTAGCATGTTATAAGGCTAGTTGCTCGACTTAAACTAAGTCATGATGGGATTATTGCAGATATTTATTACGGAGTAATACGTTTTCAATATAAACTGAGGTTGATTTTCTCAACCATTTTAATCTTATATAAAGATGAAACAAGAAAAGATATTGAAGAGGTATGTACCCGCCTCAACACCGAGCGAGGCGGGTCAACCCACAAGATACAGACAAGAGACTTGAAATCAAGATATTATGAAGGCACAAAGCCAAAACCTATGCGCATGGCGCATATCACATATGCTCACGCATATCACATATGCTCATGCATCATATGCTCATGCATCACATGCTCAGGCATCACATATGCTCACGCATCACATATGCTCACGCATATCACATCTGCGCGTGGCGCATCCGCGCGTGGCGCATATCACATCTGCGCATGAAACATCTGCGCGTGAGAATAAAGAGAAGACCTCGCGCATCCTCAGGATAGGCGCATATCACACATGCACATAATCAACCTCGTCCTTATCCAAATCAGGATTAGGGCAACCTTGATTGTGCACGTCAGACAACCTTCCAGAAGGTATCTTTTTAAGGAATAAGAATATGCTGATGTTGACAGCTGCCAAATGAAAGGTGGACAACTCAGCATAACTCATGTGCTACCACGTGATTATAACCAATGAAAAAGCACCATGTGTCCCCAAGGACACGTGGCGCAAATCAGTTGGAGGAGGCCAACAAAACCCTAACTGGGTCTGAGCCCAATCAGTGGAAACCCTAGCACTATAAATACCACATCAACTCCACAAGGAGGATCATCCAAACACATCCAACAACAGAGTATTCAGCTATTAAGCAATACACTCCATTTTCCTTACTCTCATATTATCATCTTCTCCTACAAACACTTATTCTCACACCGGAGGGTTATCCCAAAGAGGACCCCTCTGTCCCTTTCTGAGGGGTAAGTTTACGGTGCTGTTCATTTTGTAGGTGGAAGAATCCAGATCCAAGAGAACCATCGGTGAAATAGCATAATCACACCCGAGGAAAGTAGATCGTCTACCAGTGAGTCGATCCACGTTTCTTCATTGGCGCCATCCACTGTTACAACGGCAACAAGATCTCATCAGATCTATATAAAAAAAAAATTTCACCATGGTTTCTGGCGTTCGTAACGTTGATCAAGTTCTGGAGGATATTGAACGTGAGGATGTTAATGAGGGACAGCAGTTTCTGAGGGTGCCGCGTGATTCTACGCGCACCACCAGTAACCGTCCCTTCATCACAACTCCTCATGGCCAGACTGAAACTCCTCCAGACGATCTCACGTTACAAAATCTTGCCGGCGCGAAACAAAAAGGACCAATGGGTCCAGAAGATGAAACAAATGACCCTAAAGAATGGCTCATAAACGAGCAACGGCGTCTAATGGACAAGTACAATGAGCTGGTCAAACACAAAACACAAAGGCAAGCGTTTGATAAGCAAACCGTTCATGGAACAAAAAGGGCGCGCGCGCCGGAAGAAGGACATTCTGTTCACACTGCACACACTGAGTTTAGTGATGAAGAAGTGCACAGCATGAGGAAGACGCGAGATACTCATGCAGGAGGCTCACAGCTCCGCGCGCACGTGAACATGGCGCCTGGAGCCAGAGCCGATCTGGATCTGCACATACCGTACAGCCCACCAGTTAGAGGGCAAGTGGACGTAACCACACCGTACAGACCAGCCATCTTGGTGAAACATTCAAAGTTCACTGAGCGCATCGCGAAGGCTCCCATCCAGCACAAAACCAAGATGCCAAGTGGTTTGGGCAAATATGACGGCACAACAGATCCAGATGATTTCTTGCAAGGTTTTTACAACACGGGAAACCTAGAAAGCTGGACGATGCCAACATGGTGTCACATGTTTGCTCGCTGCCTCACGGGCGCGGCGCGTGTCTGGTTCGAAAGCTTGCCGACTGGGCAAATCGATGGGTTCGAGGAACTTTTGGAAAAGTTCCAAGCTCACTTCGTACAGCAGCGCAGACACACGCGCGACCCTGATGACATCATGCACTGCGTGCGCAGGAATGATGAAACGATTGAGGACTACATAACTCGTTTCAATCAGGAGTCTCTGGCAATCGGAGGTATCACTGAGCAACTATTGCGCGTGGCCTTTATACAGGGCGCGCGCAGTGATCAACTCCGCCGAGCTCTCGTAAGCAGAGATGGCATGCCCACCACTTGGGCCAAACTAATGGAAGCATCGCGAGTCTTCGCGAGAAATGAAAAACAAATTGCCCAAGATAGGGCAAGAGAAAGAGCGCATCAAGCTGAGACACCGCGCAGCAACGAAAGGAGGGGCAAACAGAACTCTGTATGGTCCAGGTTGCAACCAACCAGTTTTTCTTCCGCAGAAAAGCAGGCGCAACCAAGCTCACCCCAGCCCCAAAAAGATGTTCGTAATCGCGGGGAGGGTGACAAGAGGGAAGGCGGCAGAGATCCTAACAGACCTCTGCCAAGAATATGGACTCCCCTCACTAAGACGCCTTCACAGGTGTTAAGCACTGAGAATGTCCAGTTCAAAAGCCCCAAGCCACTACACTACAAGGGACCATCAGACAGTGGCAAGTACTGTGAGTTTCACAAGTCCACAGGACACAACACTGATGCATGCCACTACTTGAAGGATGCAATTGAAAAAGATGTGAAATCAGGCAAGCTGGCTCACCTGGTAAAAAACTCAAGACCAGAAAAGGAACAATCAGAAGGAGCCTCAGCCAGCAAAAAGTATAAAAGAATCTGTGTAGCCGAGGGAGGAAGGCAAGGGCAAATATCAAGAAAGAGAAGCGCGCAAATCCAAGGAGATTGGCGCGAGCAACAAGTCATCTTCCCAAGAATCCGGGGAGGCCCTTCCATCAGCAGTCCTCTTGTCATCACTACACACATTGCTCATTATGAAGTGTCAAAAGTCCTGGTGGACACTGGCAGCGAATCAGACATCATGTATGAGCAATGTTTTAGGAAACTGGATCCGGCAGACCAAGCAAGGCTTGAAATTGTGAATGCACCGATCTCTGGTGTTTCAAATGAAATCATTCATCCCCTAGGTCAAATACAATTTGAACTAACCATGGGGGATGAGAAACACAAGCGAGCCGAAATTGTCAACTTCTTGGTCTTGCCCACCACTTCATGCCACAATATGATCTTGGGTAGGGGAACGATTGCCCAATTCAACGCCATACCGTCGCCAGCGCACGGCGCATTGGGGTTCCCAACACCAACAGGTGTAACTTTTGTATACCGAGATCATTTGTGTGCAGTGACAAGTACTCCGCGGGAAGGGAGAATGAAACTTCCAATGGCAGACAACGCGCCAGAGGAATGAATTCTCAACCCAAAATTCCCGGAGCAAACAATCACAATTGGCGCTACGATATCAGACGACACGAGGTTGAGAATGAAAAGATTGCTCACAGCATATATGTCGGTCTTCGCGTGGCAACACTCCGATATGACTGGGGTTCCGCGAGACCTGGCACAACATTCTCTCAACACTTTCAAGTCTGTAGAGCCAATTGCTCAAAAGAAGAGAGTCATGGGGGATGAGAAGGCGAAGGCCATGAATGAGCAGGTTGAGGATCTACTGCGCGCAAACATCATCCGCCCAATACGATACCAGACATGGGTAGCCAATCCTGTGATGGTAAAGAAAAGTAGCGGGTCGTGGAGGATGTGCATTGACTTCAAGGATCTCAACAAAGCATGCCCAAAAGATTGTTACCCCCCTCCCAAACATCGACGCAAAGGTGGACTCCGTGGCGCCATTCAAGCTCAAATGTTTCCTGGATGCCTACAAGGGCTATCACCAGATTCAAATGGCACCACAAGATGAGGACAAGACCGCCTTCAGAACCGACAAGGGTGTTTTTTGTTACACAAAAATGCCCTTTGGTTTGAAGAATGCGGGAGCCACCTACCAAAGACTTATGGATGCCGTTTTCAGCGAGCAAATCGGAGGAAACCTAGAAGTCTATGTGGATGATTTGGTGATCAAAAGCAGGGAGGAAAAACAAATGCTCAAAGACATCGAAGAAACCCTTGGGCGCCTAAAGGAAGTTAACATGAAGCTCAATCCGAGCAAATGCACTTTCGGCGTACAAGAGGGAAAATTTCTAGGTGTAATGGTCACCAAGGATGGTTTCAAGGTGAACCCTGAGAAGGTGGAGGCCATCCTTGACATGCCCTCGCCATCCACCATGAAAGAAGTCCAGAAGCTGAATGGTGGATTGGTATCAATCAACAGGTTCCTAGCGAACCATGCAAGCAAATCTACCCCATTTGTCAACAAATTGAGAAATTGCTTAAAGAAAAGCCAATTCAAATGGACTCCTGAGGCCGAGCAAGCTTTCAGTGAGATAAAAGAGTGTTTGATAAATCTGCCCGCGCTCACAGCTCCACTTCCTGGTGAAATCTTGACATTGTACCTATCGGCAGGGGAGCGCGCCATCGGCGCAGTATTGTTGGTGGATCGCAAGGGAATCCAAACGCCAATATACTATGTGAGTCGGGTGCTGATAGATCCTGAGACGCGCTACTCCATCATGGAAAAGTTAGTTTTGTCACTAACACACGCGTCGCGCAAGCTTCATAGATATTTCAATGGTCATCCCATTGAAGTTCTGACTGGTTACAACATCCAGCAAGTCTTGCGGCGCCCCGCGCTCTCGGGAAGGCTAACAAAATGGGCGCTGGAATTAGGAGAGCACACGATCGCCTATAAGCCCCGTCCAGCAATAAAGGGACAAGTCTTGGCTGATTTCATTGCAGAAGTCCCCGAAGGAAAAATTGAAGAGGCTCAGCGCGAGGTAGAACCTCCGCGAGCCAATGATGAAGAAAATGTGTGGAGATTATTCACCGACGGAGCTTCAAACAACGAAGGATCCGGCGCAGGCCTCAAGCTGGTGGATCCAGAGAATCAAGAATATACTTACGCCATCAGGTTGGACTTCAAGAGCACCAACAACGAAGCTGAGTATGAAGCTCTGCTGGCTGGCCTGCGCATCGCGCACAAATTCGGAGTTAAAAAGCTAGAGGCCCATGTTGATTCATACTTGGTAGCAGCACAGGTCAATGGCCTTTATGATGCCAAGGAGAACACCATGCCTCTGTATCTAGAGCAGGCGAAAAAGCTCATCGAGCAATTTGACTGCTTCAGAATCATTCATATTCCGCGCAGTGAAAACAAATCTGCTGACGCGCTGAGCAAGATGGCATCAACCAGTTTCGATCACTTTGGCAAAGATGTCAGGGTAGAAGTAATGAGCAACCCGTCGGTGGTGGCGAAGTCGGTCCTTGTAACTCATACAACCCCTTCATCATGGATAACTCCAATAATGGAATTCTTGAAAGAGGGAAAGGTACCGGACAATCGCGCACAGGCGAGGAAGATAAGACACAAGTCGCAGAACTATGAACTCCTTGATGGCACATTATATCGACGCTCTTATCTTGGACTGCTCATGAAATGCCTAGACGCTGAGGAAGCAAGCTATGTGATCAGAGAGATACACGAAGGAATCTGTGGAATACATGCTGGCCCGCGCATGGTGGTTGCCAAGGCAATGAGCGCAGGTTACTATTGGCCACGCATGTACTTGGACGCTTTAAAAGAGATCCAAAAATGCAAAGCATGTCAGAGCTATGCGCCAAACACCATGCGGCCAAAGAACAATTTGATTCCGGTGACCTCCGCATGGCCTTTCCACAAATGGGCAATCGACATTGTGGGTCCCCTACCGCAAGCGCAAGGGCGAGTAAAATTTTTGGTAGTGGCAGTAGACTATTTCACAAAATGGGTCGAAGCTAAGCCATTAGCAAAAATCACAGCCGAAGCGATGAAGCAGTTTATTTGGAGCCACATCATATGCCGCTTTGGCTTGCCCCCATAGGAAATTGTGAGCGATAATGGCAAACAATTCACTGACAGGAAGATATCCAACTGGCTCAAGGAATTGCGCATCACCCAAATCTTCACTTCGGTATACCACCCTCAGGGGAATGGCCAAGTGGAGCGCGCGAATCAAAGCTTGTTAAATGGGCTGAAGAAAAGATTGGAGGGAGAATCCCATTCTTGGGTCGAAGAGCTACCTAATGTCCTGTGGACACACAGGACATTAAGCAAAACCAGCAATGGCGAATCCCCGTTCAGCCTAACCTATGGAACGGAGGCAATGATTCCAGCAGAAATTAGATGCCCATCCCATAGAGTGCTCATGATGAACAAGATTGATAACGAGCGCGAAAGAAGGTTGGATCTCAACTTACTTGAAGGGCGCAGAGAGGCGGCTATCATCAGTGAAGCCAAATACAAGAAAAAACTGGAAAAATATTACAACCAGCGCGTGAAAGAATGCCACTTCAAGAAAAATGATTTTGTCATTCGAAACAATGAAGCTAGCCGCACGATACCCCCGGGAAAAATGTCCCCCAATTGGGAGGGACCTTATCAAGTCTT